>NC_083223.1:265212130-265251840 GCF_032191835.1 Heteronotia binoei
ACAGAGCATCACTTACCCCAGACAGAGAGTTCCACCTATACCCTGTGGCCAATAGCCACTGATGGACCTCTGCTCCTGATGTTGACTGAATCTTCTTCTAGTCTCACCCACAGATGTTGGATGAAGGGAACGGGGGATCAGTGTTCCCTCTCAGCTGAGTTAGTGTGAGCCAGCTCAGAGGTTTTTTAGCTTCCGGCTCACCCTTTTTTTGGTCTTCGCATAGAAAAAAAAATAGCTCCAGAGCAAAGTAATCTATGCAGTAGCTCCCAGATTCAATGCCAGTAGCTCACGAAGTAGAATATTTGCCCATAAGGCTCCACAGCATAGAGGGAGCGTTGTTGGGGAGAGCCAGTTTTGCCTTTCCAGGGGGGATTCTAAGTGGCCATTAGGAGAAACAGGGTGCTGGGCCAGACGGGACTTTGGGTGGAATCCAAAAGATCTCTTCTCCTAAGCCAGGGTTTCCCAAACTCTGCCCCCCCCTCCCGTGGCCCAATTCTTTCCCCATGGTCCGAGCAGAGGATGCTCAAGGAGCAATTCAGAGACTGCGCGCCAGCTGGGAGCTTTCCCCGCCCGCTGTGATGTTTCCAAATATCAGAAAGGAACGGGGGAGGGCTTCCGGCCAGCGCACAGTCTCAGTATTGCTCCCTGATCATCCTCTGGGCGGAGGACGATCAGGGAGTGATACAGGCACTGTACGCAGGCCAGGAGCTTTCCCCGGCCTTTTTGATGTTTCCAAACATCAGAGAGGGACGAGGGAGGGCTTCTGGCCAGCGTGCAGTGTCTGAGTGCTACAGACAGCCGCATGGGGGGCAAGGGCTGGAGTGTGGCATGCAGCGCCGAAGATAAATAGAGAGCGGTGGAAGCTGTTGGGCCGCCCCTGGCAATCCGGTATTGAGGCTTCCGTGGCCCAGTACCGGGCCGCGACCCTGCAAATGGGAAATGCTGCCCTAAGCTATAACCCAGCATAGTGTAGTCAGGGGTCTCCCTCTCTCCACACTTTCCTAATCTGGGGGCATTTGAGGGAGAGATGTCCATTTTAGGGGCGCACTTTTGAGGGTTCACCCCCTTTGGGTGGAGCTGCCTCTGCTCCTCCCCCTCCCGCCACACCAATTTGTTGAGCAACCCTTTCTTCCCCACAGGACTTGAATAATTATGTAGTTGGCTGGATCGATTGGAACTTGGCCCTGGATTTGAGGGGAGGCCCCAACTGGGTCAACAATTTTGTGGACAGCCCCGTGATTGTGAACTCCACGAGCGACGAGTTCTACAAGCAGCCGATGTTCTACCACCTGGCTCATTTCAGGTAGGTCTCGCTTCCCAGCAGTTGGGGATGGCACTCCGACTCCCCTCCCCCAGGCAGTGAAATTGAGAGTTGACCTAGAATAGACCACAGGAGCAGCGGCGGAGTGACCAGGGTGTCAGATTGCCCGATGGCAAGTGGGCCCCGTTAAACATTAGGCAATATGTTAAAACTATTAATGATCTTTTAGTGTCTTGAAAATATAATAGAAGTTCCAGTATTATTACTGTAATGCAACTAAAATTTACGTTGTATTTAGGGTTGCCACCCTCCAGGCAGGGCCTGGGGATCTCCCACTTTGACAACTGATCTCCAGCTGGCAGAGATCAGCTTGGTGTAGTGGTTAAGTGTGCGGACTCTTATCTGGGAGAACCGGGTTTGGTTCCCCTCTCCTCCACTTGCAGCTGCTGGAATGGCCTTGGGTCAGCCATAGCTCTCGCAGGAGTTGTCCATGAAAGGGCAGCTGCTGTGAGAGCCCTCTCAGCCCCACCCACCTCACAGGGTGTCTGTTGTGGGGAAGGAAGATCAAGGAGATTCTGAGCCGCTCTGAGACTCTTCGGAGTGGAGGGCGGGATATAAATCCAATATCTTCATCTACCTCACAGCAAATTTATCCCGGAGGGATCCATTCGAGTAGAACTGACCAGCAAGAACTGGGTTGGCTGCATGCTACATACAGTGGGCTTCCTGAGGCCAGATCGGGCTGCTGTGGTGGTTGCACTGAACGAGTAAGTAACAAGACGAGCTGGGGTCTTCCCTTGGCCCTTGATGGGATGGGGTGTGGTGTGGTGTGGGGGATGTAGCCAAAAATGCTCTAGAAACTAATAATGGAGGGCCTCTACACCTTCCAGACAGAAGACTGTTTACTGGCCACGGAGCAGGGCTTTTTTTGTAGCAAGTACTCCTTTGCATATTAGGCCACACCCCCTGATGTAGCCAATCTTCCTGGAGCTTACAGTAGGCCCGGTACTAAGAGCTCTATAAGCTCTACTGATGGACCTCCTGATGGCACCTGGTTTCTTTTTTGGGGGCCACCGTGTGACACAGAGTGTTGGACTGGATGGGCCATTGCCCTGATCCAACATGGCATCTCTTATGTATGTTCTTATGCTCTCCTCGCAGCAGGGCTTTTTTTGTAGCAGGGACTCCTTTGCATATTAGGCCACTCCCCTCTGGTGTAGCCAATGCTCCAAGAGCTTACAGGGCTCTTAGCACAGAGCCTACTGGAAGCTCCAGGAGGATTGGCTACATCAGGGGCTGTGGCCTAATAGGCAAAGGAGCTCCTGCTAGAATTCCAATCCTGCCTTTTATGTAGCCAATCCTCTAAGAGCTTAGAGGGCTCTTAGCACAGGGCCTACTGTAAGCTCCAGGAGGACTGGCTACATCAGGGGGTGTGGCCTAATATGCAAAGGAGCTTCTTCTAGAATTCCACCCTGTAGCTAATCCTCCAAGAGCTTAGAGGGCTCTTCGTACAGGGCCTACTGTAAGCTCCAAGAGGATTGGCTACATCAGGGGGGCGTGGCCTAATATGCAAATGAGCTCCTGCTAGAATTCCAACCCTGCCTTTTATGTAGCCAATCCTCTAAGAGCTTAGAGGGCTCTTAGCACAGGGCCTACTGTAAGCTCCAGGAGGACTGGCTACATCAGGGGGTGTGGCCTAATATGCAAAGGAGCTTCTTCTAGAATTCCACCCTGTAGCTAATCCTCCAAGAGCTTAGAGGGCTCTTCGTACAGGGCCTACTGTAAGCTCCAGGAGGATTGGCTACATCAGGGGGGCGTGGCCTAATATGCAAAGGAACTCCTGCTAGAATTCCATCCCTGGGCCACACACCCCTGATGTCGCCAATCCTCCAAGAGCTTACAGGGCTCTTAGCACAGGGCCTACTGGAAGCTCCAGGAGGATTGGCTACATCAGGGGGTGTGGCCTAATATGCAAAGGAGTTCCTGCCCTGCCCCATGGCCAGTCTGGAAGGTGTAGAGGTCCTCCATTATTAGTTTCTAGAGCTCAATGTGGCCCTTTATTGAGGATCAGTCCCCAAGAAGGCCCACCCTAATGATAAATTGAACTGCCCTAAGTGTTGTCAACTCCAGACTGGGAAATTCCTGGCGATTTTGCTGGGAAGAGTTCTGGTCCAGGTCCTTTAGTTAGCAGAGTGCACAAGTCAACAGTGTTTGTATTGAACCTGATCAGACCCTGTGGTTGCTAGGGTTGCCAATCTCCAGTCGGGGGCAGGGGATCCCCTGGTTTGAAGCCCCCCCCCCCTCTTCAGGGTTATCAGAAAGCGAGGGGCGGGGAGGGAAATAACTGCTGCGCACTCCGTTATACTCTATGGAGACCAGGTCCCAAAGGGTATAATGGAGAATCAATTCGTGGATATCTGGGGCTCTGGTGGGGTGTGTGTGTGTTATTTTTTGAGAAAGAGGTGCCAATTCTCAGCGTAGCATCCAGTGCCTCTCCTCAGAACACCCTCCAAGTTTCAAAAAGATTGGACTAGGGGGTCCAAATCGATGAGCCCCAAAAGGAGGTTCCCTTATCCTTCATTATTCCCAATGGAGGGAAGGCATTTAAAAGGCATGTGGTCCCTTTAAATCTGATGGCCAGAACTTCCTCATGTTTGTCACACTCCCAAATACCTACATATTTCTTGAGTTGGAGCTGTTTTTTTGAGGTAGAGGCACCAAATTTTCAGTATAGCATCTAGTGCCTCTCCCCAAAGTACCTCCCAAGTTTCAAAACGATTGGACCAGGAGGTCCAATGCTATGAGCCCCAAAAGAAGGCGCCCCTATCCTTCATTATTTCCTATGGAAGGAAGACATTTTAAAAGGTGTGCGGTTCCTTTAAATGTGAAGGCCAGAACTCCCTTGGAGTTCAATCATGCTTGTCACACCCTTGCTCCTGGCTCCACCCCCAACATCTGGCTCCACCCCCAAAGTCTCCTGGCTCCACCCCCAAAGTCCCCAGATATTTCTTGAATTGGACTTGGCAACCCTAGGCAGGGCCATAGCCAGGATTTCATGTTTGGTGGGGCCTGCAGCGGCATCTTTTGTTTGGCGGGGTGGGGGTGGGGACACCCAGTTTGGTCCTAAACACTTTCTCCGCTTCTCAAGTAAAGCGGCAGCCTCCCCCCTCCATTTGTCTAATTCAGTAAACCTTCCAAGGGGATCCGGCTGCAAGTGGGCTTCTCTCTCCACCCCTCCACCCCCGTGCCAATCTGAAGCCCCTACAGTAGCTATGCTGCACTTGTCCAAGGTGGAGGCGAGTGACGGTGAGCAAAGGAGGCAGATTGGAGGCCCTCCAATGGAGGGGCCGTACAGATGGAAGGGGAGTCAAATGGAGGGTCCTTCCCCCCCAGGCCCCACTGTAGCTACGGGCCTGGTCTGTGGTTGAGGTGCGCTAGCAGTGTGAACGGCCAACCACGGACTGCTGTTGTGATCCTGCCGTTTCAACACCAGCTGTCTGATAGCCCGGAAGTGGACCAAACTCAAGAGGCTTTTGAGGAGCCGAGATAATATTGCGCCAATTTCTCAATGTGAGAGCACCCGGAGATTGTAAGCTGCTCTGAGACTCCAAGGGAAGAGCAGAGTATAACTCCAATCTCCTCCTCCTTCTCCTGTGCGGATTCTTATCTGGGCGAACCGGGTTTGATTCCCCACTCCTCCACTTGCAGCTGCTGGAATGGCCTTGGGTTAGCCATCGCTCTGGCAGAGGTTGTCCTTGAAAGGGCAGCTGCTGTGAGAGCCCTCTCCAGCCCCACCCACCTCACAGGGTGTCTGTTGTGGGGGAGGAAGATAAAGGAGATTGTGAGCCGCTCTGAGACTCTGAGATTCGGAGTGGAGGGTGGGATATAAATCCAATATCTTCATCTACCTCACAGGGGGTCTGTTGTGGGGGAGGAAGGGAAAGGAGATTGTGAGCCGCTCTGAGACTCTTCGGAGTGGAGGGCGGGATATAAATCCAATATCTTCATCTACCTCACAGGGTGTCTGTTGTGGGGGAGGAAGGGAAAGGAGATTGTGAGCAGCTCTGAGACTCTGAGATTCGGAGTGGAGGGTGGGATATAAATCTAATATCATCATCACCTCTGAACGTCTCTTGCCTTCAAAACCCTATGGGGTCACCTTACGTCAGCTGTGACTTGATAGCAGAAGAGAAGAGATGGGATTTCTACCCTGCCCTTCGCTACCCGAAGGAGTCTCAGGGCAGCTTCCACATCTCCTTTCCCTTCCCCTCCCCACACAACAGACACCCTGTGAGGTAGGTGGGGCGGAGAGAGCTCTCCCAGAACTGCTCCTGAGCAGAACAGCCTTGAGAGAACTTGTGCCTGACCCAAGGTCACATCAGCAGGTGCATGTGGGGGAGTGGGGAACCAAACCGGGTTCTCCCAGATAAGAGTCTTGCTTTTTTGTGGCGTGTGCGTGCAACTGGAGCTCTAGGATAAAGGATTGGAAACCGTTGCGAGGACAGGTGCTTCAGAACGGCTGGCAGTGGCGGCTCATCAACAGTCTTTGTGCTGGAGGTTATTGGCCTGAGTGCTAAATATCTAGTAGAAGTCTGGAATGCATGGTCTCTTGCTGAAGCCAGTTTGATGTAGTGGTTAAGCCTGCGGACTCTTATCTGGGAGAACCGGGTTTGATTCCCACTCCTCCACTTGCACCTGCTGGAATGGCCTTGGGTTAGCCATAACTCAGGAGTTGTCCTTGAAAGGGCAGCTGCTGTGAGAGCCCTCTCAGTCCCACCCACCTCACAGGGTGTCTGTTGTGGGGGAGGAAGGGAAAGGAGATTGTGAGCCGCTCTGAGACTCTGAGATTCAGAGTGGAGGGTGGGATATAAATCTAATGTCTCCAATATCTCTCCTTCTCCCCCTCCAGCTGCTTCTTTGACATTGCATTCAGTATATCAGACCGCCAAGTGGGCTTCCTTGAAGATGTGGCTCGGTCCAATAGCATCCAGACCTACCTGTGGAAGCGCGAGTGACCTGGAAAGCCACCCCAGTAGCAGCAGTAGACGTAAGCTCCTTCTGGGGGAATCTTGCCGGTGCTGAGAAGGCCATGTGAAGGGACCGAGGCAGCTTCCTTGCCCCCACTCTTCCAAGGCTTGGGACGGATCCCTCTCGCTACGACCAAAAAGGGGCATTGCTATAGACTGGAGACTTTTGTGCCAGAACCACTGACCCTGCGGACTTCGACCAACACCCCTTCACCCCCTGTAACCCGCCTTAATTTATCATCCATTAAAAATGAATTGAACTGCATCCAGCCAGTGGTGTTTCCAAAATTCAGGCCAGAGAGTATTACGGAACCAGTGTTCCCTCTAACCTGAGTGAGTGTGAGCTAATGCCCAGTTTTTTAGCTTCCATTTTCAGGGGGAAAAAAATGGCCTCAGAGCAAACTAATTGATGGAATAGCTCACAACTTTCATGGCAGTAGAGTAGAATTTTTGCTCGCAAGACTCCACAGCTTAGAGCAGGGGTGTCAAACTCATTTGTGAGGGCTGGATCTGACATAAATCAGACCCTGTAGGGCCGGGCCATGTCAGGTTGGGCTGGGCCATGTCGGGCTGGGCCAGGTGTGTACCTATTTAAGATCAGGTAGCAGAGATATAAATTTTATAAAGGACACAGACAGAAACAAAGATATATTTTTAAGCAAACTTCAGACATGCTTGAAACATTAGCACTCATTGTCTTAAAGATGCTTTCTTTGCATTTCTCCCACGGGGTTCAGGGAACTGGGCAAAGGAAGCTCTGGCTCTTTCCTTCCTTCCCCAGGGGACTGAGGGGGGGGGAGCCTCAGCCAATAGAAGGAAGAGAGGCTTAGTTCAGTAGCTTTGCAGTGCAATTGAGAGAGCCTGGCAAAGCAAGCTGTGATGCAGAAGGAAGCAAGAGAGAAGGAGAAGGAAGCAGATGACAGCCAGTTGCTCGGGGGCCTGATAGGAGCCCTCTGGGGGCCTCATTCGGCCCCCAAACTGCATGTTTGACACCCCTGGCTTAGAGGGAGTACTGCATGGAACCCCCCCCCCCCCCCCCCGAATCCACCCCCCACTGTAGCCTAGGGCCCAGGCTAACCTAAAAAGTGACAACTTGCCCAAAAGCAGAGGACCAGTCTGCAGTAGAAAATGTTCACCTTGATGGATTAACTTTTCCTCCCTTTAAAATATCTATGAGACCATGGGCAGGTAGCCATATTAATTTAAAAAATACATTAAAACCTTTGTCTTCCTTTAATAAAAACCTCCAAATTGTGACCAAGGAGACTTGAGGACCCAGGGAGTATAACAACAGTGTATTTACAGTGCTCAAACAGTGAAATATATCTACAGTAAAGGTTGGTGAAAATAAACAAATGATGTGTTTAACTATACAGTCCCTACTCTAATCCAACATAAGGACATAAGAGAAGCCATGTTGGATCAGGCCAATGGCCCATCCAGTCCACCAGTCTGTGTCACACAGTGGCCATAAGAACATAAGAGAAGCCATGTTGGATCAGGCCAATGGCCCCTCCAGTCCACCAGTCTGTGTCACACAGTGGCCATAAGAACATAAGAGAAGCCATGTTGGATCAGGTCAATGGCCCATCCAGCCCAACACTCTGTGTCACACAGTGGCCATAAGAACATAAGACAAGCCATGTTGGGTCAGGCCAATGGCCCGTCCAGTCCACCAGTCTGTGTCACACAGTGGCCATAAGAACATAAGAGAAGCCATGTTGGATCAGGTCAATGGCCCATCCAGCCCAACACTCTGTGTCACACAGTGGCCATAAGAACATAAGACAAGCCATGTTGGATCAGGCCAATGGCCCATCCAGTCCACCAGTCTGTGTCACACAGTGGCCATAAGAACATAAGAGAAGCCATGTTGGATCAGGTCAATGGCCCATCCAGCCCAACACTCTGTGTCACACAGTGGCCATAAGAACATAAGACAAGCCATGTTGGGTCAGGCCAATGGCCCATCCAGTCCAACACTCTGTGTCACACAGTGGCCATAAGAACATAAGAGAAGCCATGTTGGAAGCCAATGGCCCATCCAGCCCAACACTCTGTGTCACACAGTGGCCATAAGAACATAAGAGAAGCCATGTTGGATCCGGCCAGTGGCTCATCCAGTCCAACACTCTGTGTCACACAATGGCCAATATGTGTGTGTGTGTGTATACACATACACTCACCACTAGCCTTGGGTAAGGGAACTTTCCCCTGCTGCAAGCTCTCCAGGCTACAGCCTGCCTCCAGCTCAGCATTCCAGGAATAGAACCCACCCTGCCTGGGGTGTCCAATTCTATGAGCCCCAAAGAAGCCGCCCCTATCCTTCATTCTTTCCAACGGAAGGAAGGCATTTAAAAGGTGTGCAGTCCCTTTAAATGTGACGGCCAGAACTCCCTTCAGAGTTCAACTCAGCTTGTCACAACCTTGCTCCTGGAGTCCACCCCCAAAGTCCCCAGATATTTCTTGAATTGGACCTGGCAACCCTATGTAGACTTCAGTTCCAACAGCATTTTGGGGCAAAGGGAGAGTCCCTGTGGATAGTTTGGGTAGCGATGGCAACTTCCAGGTGGGGCCTGGAGATCTTCTGGGATCACAACTGACCTCCAGATCCATTCACCTGGAGAAAATGGCTGCTTGGGAGGGTTAATCACTACGCCCTTATATCCCACTGAGGTTGCTTGCTAACCCCTTCCCTCCTCAGGCTCTACCCCCCAAAAATTCCAGGAATTACCCAACTTGGAGTTGGCAACTCTGCGTTTGGGGTAGGTCAGTTCCCAGAGAAGAGGGGGTGGGAGGCTTTGGAGGCTGGGGTGAACTTTGCGACTGCAAACAACTTGGTTGATGTAGGAGCATGGCTTGTCCACCAGAGGGTGCTGCTGCCCCTGCCACAAACCAACCGTTCTGCTCCATCCTTTATGAAACTTGGTCCCGCATTAGCAGGGAACATGCAGCCGCTCCAGAGATACCGATGCAGAATCCAGGAAAAAGAGCCACTGCATAGACAGGATAGGGTTGCCAAGTCCAATTCGAGAAATATCTGGGGACTTTGGGGGTGGAGCCAGGAGACTTTGCGGGTAGAGCCAGGAACAAGGATGTGACAAGCATAATTGAACTCCAAAGGCAGTTCTGGACATCACATTTAAAGGGACCGCACGCCTTTTCAATGCCTTCCTTCCGTAGGAAATAATGAAGGATAGGGGCACCTTCTTTTGGGGCTCATAGAATTGGACCCCCTGGTCCAAACTTTTTGAAACTTGGGGGGTATTTTGGGGAGAGGCACTAGATGCTATACTGAAAATTTGGTGCCTCTACCTCAAAAAACAGCCTCTCCAGAGCCCCAGATACCCGCGGATCAATTCTCCATGATTTTTTACGGGAATAAATCTCCATAGGGAATAATAGAGTTCCCAGCAGACATTTCCCTCCCCTCCCCCCGCTTTCTGACGACCCTGAAGTGGGGGGAGGGTCTCCAAACCGGGGGATCCCCTGCCCCCACCTGGGGATTGGCAACCCTACGACAGGACCAGAACTAATGGGTTGAAATTAAATCAAAATAGTTTCCGGCTCAACATTAGGAAGAACTTCCTAACTGTTAGAGCGGTTCCTCAGTGGAACAGGCTTCCTCAGGAGGTGGTGGGCTCTCCTTCCTTGGAGGTTTTTCAACAGAGGCTCGACGGCCATCTGACAGCAATGAAGAGCCTGTGAATTTAGGGGGAGGTGTTTGTGAGTTTCCTGCATTGTGCAGGGGGTTGTGCTAGATGACCCTGGAGCTCCCTTCCAACTCTAGGATTCTAGGAGCAGGGCTTTTTTTGTAGCAGGAACTCCTTTGCACACTTGGCCAGACTCCTGATGTAGGCAATCCTCCTGGAAGAAGAAGCAGATTTATACCCTGCCCTTCTCTCTGAATCGGAGACTCAGAGCGGCTCACAATCTCCTATATCTTCCTCCCCCACAACAGACACCCTGTGAGGGATTGGGGGAGCTCCTCCGATCTCTCAGAACCAAAAGAACCCTTGGCCCTTTGCTTCTCCAGCACCCTCGGAGGATGCTGGGGAAGGGAAATGCCGCTCCTTCTCACCTCTGAGGGATCAGGGGAGCTTCTCCAATCCCTCAGAGATGAGAAAAAATGAATGGGAGGCTCAAGGACAGTGTCATGATCCTGGGCCTAGCGAGGCCTGCAGGCCCCAGGGAAGCCTGCTTAGGAGTACTGGGAAGAGCCTACATTTCCCAGGATCCCCTCTGTCCTTGATTGGGTAGCAAGGTTTTTGGAGGGAAACAGGCCCAGAGGGGGGGGGGTGCGGCCTGGGAAGAGAATATATAAAGGCCAAGCCCAGGAAGTGGGTGTTCTTTCCCTGGAAGGCTGAGTTAGGGGTATGGTGTGGCTGGAGAGCTTGAAGCAGGGGAAGACCCTTACCCAAGGGGGGTAAGTGTAGTATTAGAGTAGGGACTGTAGAGATAGATGCATTAGGGCATTTGTTTATTTCCCCTTCACCCCTTTTACTGTTTTATGCACCTTGTTTGTTATATTGCACTGACTTTCTAAAATAAACCTTTCCCCCCCCCCCCGCCCTTGTTGTTAACTCTGCCTGGTCCTCACACCCATTATTTGGCCTAAGCTAAGGGAGGCTTGGGAGGGAACTCTGGGCCTTCTCAGGGGAAACCCTTAACCCAGAGTGGTGGCAGCAATTGGTAAGACCCCCCCCCCCCCCGCTGAGTCGTGACAGACGGTGTTAGTGGGGAAGGGGTGTCCGCCCCCCCACCCCTGCTGGGAGTTGGCATCCTAGGCAATCGCCTAGTTTAGGGGTGGCCAGCGGTAGCTCTCCAGATGTTTTTTGCCTACAACTCCCATCAGCCCCACCCATTGGCCATGCTGGCTGGGGCTGATGGGAGTTGTAGGCAAAAAACATCTGGAGAGCTACCGTTGGCCACCCCCGCGTCTAGTTCACCAATTCCCACACACTGCCCCTGGTTCTTATGGGAGGGCGGAGGCTTCCCTTAGGTCTATAGCAGGCTGGTAGGCTGGACATGCTGGGAAGAGCAACGAAAGGTAACCAGCTCACCTGGCAGCTTCATAGTAATTATATTTTGCATTAGGGAAGGCTTGTATTTCCTGATGAAATTGTAGGCCAAGGTGGTTCCTGGGGCAATGGATAGGTATCCAGTTGTTGCATCAATGGATCAGTCTCCCATAGGGTTGCCAACTCCAACCCTAGAAATATCTGGGGACTTTGGGGGTGGAGCCAGGAAACTTTGGGGTGGAGCTAGGGGGCAGGGGGGGAAACGGTGCCGGGGAGCGTGGCAAGCCGCCCTGTCTCGGAGTGGGCGACGCCGCTGCACAGCTGCCGCCTCTTCTCCGCTCGCTGTGGCTGCTCCTCCGAGATGGGCTCAACCTGAGCCCATCTCAGAGAAGCGGCAGCGGCGCGGCGGCCTCGCCCGCTCCGCCTCTGGGGTGGAATCGGAGGGGGGGGTGGAGGCGGGCCGGGGGCATGGCGAGCCGCGAGTCCGGGTCCTAGAAGGGCCTGGATTCACGGCTCGCCATGCTCCTGGCCTGCCTCGCCCTCCCCTGCGCTGCTGCCGCCTCTTGGCTGCTCCTCCGAGATGGGCTCAGCCTGGGCCCATCTCGGAGGAGCAGCTGCGGTGGGCAGGGAGGGGGTGGCAGCGGCGCGACGGCCTCGCCCGCTCCGGGATGGGGTGGCTCACCATGCTCCCCGGCGCCGTTTCTCCCTCCCCCCGCTTCCGTTTTTTGGGGGAGCAGGGGAAAAGGGTGGAAATCCTGGGGTCCCCCGCCAGGGCGGGAGGGTTGGGAAGCCTAGTCTCCCACCCAAGGTTTTGGCTGGCCAGTTGTTTGCATAGCTATGAGCTCACCTTCTTCAAAGCAAGGCATTGCTAACTCCTGCCATGGCTGCCGAGGCAAATTTAGCCCTGAATGGAATCAGAGCTACAATACAATTCACCGAAGTAAAACAAATAATCATGAACAATGTTGTCTCTTGTGCGATTTAATACAGAATGATCCTCATAAACGCTAGATGACAATACAAAACAACACCCTCAACCCGACGAGTCCATTCCAAATGGTTGACTGTACAGCATTCGAGAACATAAGAAAAGACATGTTGGACCAGGCTAATGGCCCATCCAGTCTAACATTCTGTGTCACACAGTGACCAAAAAAGAAAGGAGGTTCACAAGAGGGGCTGGAAGCCCCTTCCACTTTGCCCCCCCACCCTCCCCAGCACCAAGAATACAGAGCATCACTGCCCCACACAGTTCCAATAATATGCTGTGGCGCATAGCCACTGATGGACCTCTGCTCCATATTTTTATCCAAACCCCTCATGAAGCTGGCTATGCTTCAAGAACTCCCATGGTGAGTAAATCCCCCAGTGAGACCACTAAGTGTGCTTCCAAACTTTACTTTGGCTGCTTTGTGTGTGTGTGACAGAGTGAGAGTGGAAGTGCAGCCAGCTTCTGGGAGATGATAAGATGAAGAAGGCTGCAGATTTGTATCCCGCCATTCTCTGAATCAGAGTTTCAGAGTGGCTTACAATCTCCTTTATCTTCCTCCCCCACAACAGACACCCTGTGAGGTGTGTGGGACTGAGAGAGCTCTCCCAGAAGCTGCCCTTTCAAGGACAGTTCTGCGAGGGCCATGGCTAACGCAAGGCCATCCCAGCAGCTGCAAGTGGAGGATCAAACATTTTCAGTGCTTCAAGATAGGTTTTTTTCTGTGCATGGTCTGTTTCTGTATTACTTACATCAAAGCCTATTTGTATTGTTGTTCCCCTGGAGAGAATGGCTGCTTTGAAGGATGGACTCTGGCATTGGACTGTGCTGAGGCCCCTCCCCAAACCCCACCCTCTTCCAGCTCCACCCCCAAAGTCCCCAGGTATTTTCCACCACAGTCCTGGCTAACAAAGAAACAGAGCTGGGCAGGACCACAAATGTCGTCAAGTCCAACCCCCTGCTCAGTGCAGCAAATTCACAGCTACTGCCTCCCTCACCAGCTTGGAGAAACGTCGACTGCAGGGTGACATGATAGAGGTTGACAAGATTATGCATGGGATGGAGAAAGTAGAGAAAGAAGTACTTTTCTCCCTTTCTCACAATACAAGAACTCGTGGGCATTTGATGAAATTGCTGAGCAAACAGGTTAAAACGGATAAAAGAAAGTCCTTCACCCAAAGGGTGATTAACATGTGGAATTCACTGCCACAGGAGGTGGTGGCGGCTACAAGCATAGCCAGCTTCAAGAGGGGATTGGATAAAAATATGGAGCAGAGGTCCATCAGTGGCTATTAGCCACAGTGTGTATATATATATGTGTGTGTATATATATAATTTTTTTGGCCACTGTGTGACACAGAGTGTTGGACTGGATGGGCCATTGGCCTGATCCAACATGGCTTCTCTTATGTTCTTATGGCCACTGTGTGACCCAGAGTGTTGGACTGGATGGGCCATTGGCCTGACCCAACGTGGCTTCTCTTATGTTCTTATGGCCACTGTGTGACCCAGAGTGTTTGACTGGATGGGCCATTGGCCTGATCCAACATGGCTTCTCTTACGTTCTTATGGCCACTGTGACACAGAGTGTTGGACTGGATGGGCCATTGGCCTGACCCAACATGGCTTCTCTTACGTTCTTATGGCCACCGTGTGACCCAGAGTGTTGGACTGGATGGGCCATTGGCCTGACCCAACATGGCTTCTCTTATGTTCTTATGGCCACCGTGTGACCCAGAGTGTTGGACTGGATGGGCCATTGGCCTGACCCAACATGGCTTCTCTTATGTTCTTATGGCCACCGTGTGACCCAGAGTGTTGGACTGGATGGGCCATTAGCCTGATCCAACATGGCTTCTCTTATGTTCTTATGGCCACCGTGTGACCCAGAGTGTTGGACTGGATGGGCCATTGGCCTGACCCAACGTGGCTTCTCTTATGTTCTTATGGCCACTGTGTGACCCAGAGTGTTTGACTGGATGGGCCATTGGCCTGATCCAATATGGCTTCTCCGATGTTCTTATGTTCACCACTCCTCCCTCGTGATTCCTGCTCTATGCCCAGAGCAGGCCTGGCCCTAGACTGTCTGGCACCCTAGGCAAGACTAATTTATGGTGCCTCCCTCCACTGCTAACGTCACCAGGTCACATGGGAACACCCAGGGCTCTTTTTTGTAGAAAAAGCCCAGCAGGAACTCGTTTGTATATTAGGCCACACCCTCTAACACCAAGCCCGCCAGAACTGCGTTCCCATGCATTCCTGCTCAAAAAAAGCTGGGGGGGGCCCAGTTTGGGGACCCCAAAAGGCCAGCGCGCTGGGCAATGGCCTAGTTTGCTTAGTGGAAGGGGCAGCCCTGGCCCTGAGGAAGGCAAAAATCCTCCAGGATCCCTGGGCCAATCTGGCCTGGAGGAAAACTCCTTCCTGACTCCAAAGTGGCAATCAACTTTATCCTGGGCATGTAAAAAAGGGCCACAAGACCTGAGCACTGGCTCATCCCTTCCTGCCCTCTCTCTCATGATCTGCCTAAATTTTAGGGTTACCAACTCAAGAAATATCTGGGGACTTTGGGGGTGGAGCCAGGAGACTTTGGGGGTGGAGCCAGAAGCAAGGTTGTGACAAGGATAGTTGAACTCCAAAGGGAGTTCTGGCCATCCCATTTAAAGGGACCGCACACCTTTTAAATGCCTTCCCTTCACTGGAAATAATGAAGGATAGGGGCACCTTCTGTGGGGGCTCATAGAATTGGATCCCCTAGTCCAATCTTTTTGAAACTTGGAGGGTATTTTGAGGAGAGGCTCCGGATGCTCTACCTCAAAAAACAGCCCCCCTCCCAGAGCGCCAGATCACCCCAGATCAATTTCCCAATATACCCTATGGGAATTGGTCTCCATAGGGAATAATGGAGGGCCCAGCAGACATTTTCCTCCCCCCCTGTATTACCCATGGTTCTAGAGATTCCTACAAGCAATAAATTGTGGCCAAAGAAATGCAGCTTTATTCAGCTTTAACAAAGAGTAACAGTGAAAATATCCCTCACCCACCCAAGTGAGCTTTATAAGGAGAAAGAAAAGTCTACTTCACAAGGGTAGCAGTCTGTCCAGGAAACCAGGCTGGAGTGCAGAGTTTTTCTACACTTGCACGCAGCTGAGAAGTTTGTCCTCTCTTTTGCGAGGCCTTTTCACTCCCCCGCCGTCTTCTGTGCTTGAAGCTGTTCTCCGTCTGCCTTCGGAAGCCACCGTCTTCCAAAGCTGCCACTGAATCCATCACCAAAGCCGTCACCGCCCTCTCTCCACAGTTGCCTGCTTCTTATCTACACAGCTCTCTCATCCCAGGTGTTCTTCATTTACAATGCTGTGTAGGATTTAACCCCCTGCTCTCCTGGATTCTGCTGACTCATGGAGAAGGGCTGTATGGCTCACCACTTATCTCATTTCCACTACAGCCCCCCCACCGCTTTCCGATAACGGTGAAGTGGGGGGAGGGCCTCCAAACTGGGGGATCCCCTGCCCCCACCTGGGGATTGGCAACCCTACAGTAGCCTAGGGTTGCCATTCTACAGGTTGAGGCCAGTAAATTCTCAAAGGTTTTTGGATACAGGATAGGCACAGTGCTGGCCTGCTTAAGTGGCTTTGAGCTAAATTGCTGTCAAAAGAATGGCTTGCTTGAAATTAAAAATTAATGTACAATTTATTATAAAGCGTATAAGAGCGCTGACCATCTAAAGAACAGCTTGCCTTTAATATATTGTAGAGAGCTATAGGCCAGCGAACTCCAGAAGGCTTGTGCATCTGGTTAAATGAATAAGTGTGGAATGACTCAAGCTTCTACATAAATATATATATATATACTTAAGTGTCATTGAGTGAGTGAGAGAGATGTTGCAGAAGAAGATTTACATTTGGTTGGTACTGGACTTCTTTTGTAATATGGGAATGTTAGAATAGGACCTCCGTTACAATGTGAAGTATTAAAATAGGACCTTTTTTTTGTAATAGGGGAATGTTAAGAGTTGGACCTCTGCTGCAATATGAAATATTAAAATATACGAAGGTTTTTAAATGGTTTTATTAAACTTTGTTAGCCAACATATCACAGGAGTTGCTTAACTTTCCTTGCTTGTCCCGCCGGGGAATTGGCAACCCTACAAAGTTCACACAGTCAGCACTGCTGTCAGATGGGCCATCCAGCCTCTCCTTAGAAACCTCCCAAAGCTCCAACTATCAGCTCCATCTGATTCTCGTTCTCCGGATTTGGCAAGCGTCTCCAAATTCAGAATCCAGATTTCATCTTGAAAACAGAGCAAGGCTCTCGCCTCAAGGCTGAAGGGGAATTGCAGAGGCGGTGCGGGCGGGGCCTAAATTTATGGGATCAGACCAAAAGCCTAGGCTCTTGCTTCCGACTGGGAGTGGCCAGATGACTCAGAGACCCATGTGAAAGGCAGGATGGCAGTAGACGGGGGTTGCCAGGTCTTTGGGGGTGGAGCCAAGAGACTTTGGGGGTGGAGCCAGAAGCAAGGTTGTGACCAGCATCATTGAACTCCGAAGGGAGTGCTGGCCATCACATTTAAAGGAACTGCATATCTTCCCTCCATTGGAAATAATGAAGGATAGGGGTACCTTCTTTGGGGGCTAATAGTATTGGACCCCCTGGTCCAATCTTTTTGATACTTGGAGGGTCTTTTGAGGAGAGGCATTGGATGCTATGCTGCTTATTTAGTGCCTCTGCCTCAGAAAACAGCTTCCCCAGACCTCCAGATAACTGCAGATCAATTCTCCATTATACCCTATGGGAATCGGTCTCCATAGGGAACAATGGAGTGCCAAGCAGCCATTTCCCTCCCCTCCCCCTGCTTTCTGATGACCCTGAAGCGGGGGGAGGGCCTCCAGACCTGGGGATCCGCTGCCCCCACCTGGGGATTGAAACAGAAGGGAGAATCACGGAGAGGTTGCAAGCAAAAAAAGACCGTGATATATTAACGAAAACACTAATCACAATTTACATCAATTTTTATCAGATTTAAACAGAGTGATAATCAACACATAAATCATATAACTTAATTTACATAGGGTAGGATGTACTTATAACAATAAATCCAATACAACTGAGCACACATGAAACCTTGAATGAAAATTACTTCCAATAAAGTGCAAAGTGCCAAAAAAGTGCTAGTATATTGAAACAATTTTGTTGATGGATATCAAAAGTTCAGAGACGGAGAACAGTTCCTCTGGAGAAAATGGCTGCTTCGGAAGATGGACTCTATGGCATTACACCCTACTGAAGTCCTTCCCCTTCCCAAACCCCACCCCCTCAGGCTCCACCCCCAAAATCTTCTGGTCTTTCCCAACCTGGAACTGGCAATCATCTCCCTCTCGTCTCTAGTATTTGGTGCGCAGTGGCATACTGCCTCCCAGGGCTTTTATTGTAGCAGGAACTCTTTGCATATTAGGCCACACCCCTCTGATGTAGCCAATCCTCCAAGAGCTTACAGTAGGCTCTGTAAGAAGAGCCCTGTAAGCTCTTATAGGATTGGCTACATCAGGGGGGTGCGGGCTAATATGCCAAGGAGTTCCTGCTGCAAAAAAAGCCCTTCTGCCTTCTGTTAGGGCTACCAGTTCTGAGTGGGGAAATTCTTGGAGATTTGGGGGCGGAGCCTGGAGAGAGCAGCATTTGAGGTTATAATGTCTTAGAGTTCAGGGGAACTAATCTCTGTAATCTGGAGATCCGTTGTAATTCTGAGAGATCTGCAGGCCCCCACCTTGAGTTTGGCAACTGTCCAATTCAAGAAATATCTGGGGACTTTGGGGGTGGAGCCAAGAGTCTTTGGGGGTGGAGCCAGGAGCAAGGTTGTGACAAGCATGATTGAACTCCAAAGGGAGTTCTGGCTGTTACATTTAAAGTTTGGTGTGGAGAGCCAGTTTGGTGTAGTGGTTAAGTGCATGGACTCTTATCTGGGAGAACGGGGTTTGATTCCCCACTCCTCCACTTGCACCTGCTGGAATGGCCTTGGGTCAGCCATAGCTCTGGCAGAGTTGTCCTTGAAAGGGCAGCTGCTGTGAGAGCCCTCTCCAGCCCCACCCACCTCACAGGGTGTCTGTTGTGGGGGAGGAAGGTAAAGGAGATTGTGAGCCGCTCTGAGACTCTTCGGAATGGAGGGCTGGATATAAATCCAATATCTTCTAAAGGGACCGCACGCCGTTTAAATGCCTTCCCTCCATTGGAAATAATGATTGGGGCATCTTCTTTGGGGGCTCATACAATTGGACCCCCTGGTCCAATTCTTCTGAAACTGAAACATTCTTCTGAAAGTGAAATATATTCTAACCTCTAATAACAATAAACAATTAGTACATACATGATTCACAATCACAATAGCCAGATTCCCGGGGCTTCTGTATAGACAACGTCTCTTTAAAGTCCTCCTGCCATGAAGCTCCTTTAGAGACAGTTCCAATGCGCTTCACCCGAAGCTCATAACAGGCAATAGATATCCAGAGCCGTCAGTTTAGGAAAATAGGACAGGAGCCCAAAGAAAGAGAGAAAGAGGACTCGTCCTTTCCAGAGTTTCAAGACAGTTTCGATGTCCTTCTTCTGTTCAGTCTCTCATCTATAAATTCATTCCTAACAGAGCCATAGAATACAGTTCTTGTATATGGATCAACTCACACATCTCAAACTATTTGAGATGTGTGAGTTGATCCGTATTCAACACTCGTATCCTATCCATCGTGATCCTATCAGACACACCATCAGTCCAGCTTCTGTCCAGGTCATGAGACAGAGATAGTTATGGTCGCCCTTGTAGATGATCTCCAGCGGCATCTAGATCGGGGCAGTTCAGCAGTGCTGATGTTAGACCTGTCGGCTGCGTTCGACATGGTTGACCATCCGTGTGACGGAACTGGCCCAATTCTGCCTTCAGAGCCAGTCCCATCAACTCCCTTTTGAGTTGCCAACTCCTGAAGGGAGCTAATCTTCCCACCACTAGGGCATGCTGCCACCACCACAGGGGTTCCTGACTGAGAGGAACAGGACTCTCGATCCCCCTTGCCAGTTCTGAGGCCTGGCTTCAAGGTCCTCTGCCAACCCAGCACCTGGTTAACACAGAGACCTTCTTTGGGAGACAGGTTAAAACGGATAAAAGGAAGTACTTCTTCACCCAAAGGGTGATTAACATGTGGAATTCACTGCCACAGGAGGTGGTGGCGGCCACAAGCATGGCCACCTTCAAGAGGGGGCTAGATAAAAATATGGAGCAGAGGTCCATCAGTGGCTATTAGCCACAGCGTGTGTGTGTGTGTGTGTGTGTGTATATATATTTGGCCGCTGTGTGACACAGAATGTTGGACTGGATGGGCCATTGGCCTGATCTAACATGGCTTCTCTTATGTTCTCTTATGTTCTTATGTACATGCGCCCCATTGCCCAGAGGTCCATCAGTGGCTATTAGCCACAGTGTGTGTGTGTATATATAATTTTTTTGGCCACTGTGTGACAGTGTTGGACTGGATGGGCCATTGGCCTGATCCAACATGGCTTCTCTTATGTTCTTAATATATTTTTACATGGCAATATTTGTCATAAATCACATTTTTATCTTATTTTGGAAGTTCTTATATTATACCATTACCAGCTACATGATTGTTCCCATATTTTCTTAGTTTCACTCAATCTGGCTGATAATTCTCAATCGCCGCCCCTCATTGGTGGAACCAACTTTCCGAGGAGGTCAGAGTCCAATTCCGCAAGCCCTGCAATATTACACTGTTTCAACGAGTATTTAACTAAATGACAACCACTGGGGTTATCTCTTAATGGATGTTTTAAGACAACTGAATGTCATTTTTAAATTGTACGGATATTAGCACTAATTTGTTTTAATGTAATGTTTTAATTCAAATGTTTTTATTGTTGTTCTATTGTAAATTGGTAGCCACCCTGAGCCTGCTTCGGTGGGGAGAGCAGGACATAAATCAAATAAACATAAAGAAGAATGACTCATCCCTTGGAGAAGGCTTCCCGTGCTTCTGGATGAGTCTTAGTGCACCATACGCTGAACATGAGTCAACAGTCTGATGCGATGGCTAAAAATGCAATTTTGGGCTGTATCAACAGAAGTATAGCGTCCAGATCATGTGAAGTGATGGGATCGCTTTACTCTGCTCTGGTAAGACCTCACCTGGAGTATTGTGTTCAGTTTGGGGCACCACGTTTTAAGAAGGATATAGACAAGCTGGAACGGGTCCAGAGGAGGGCGATGAAGACGGTGAGGGGTCTGGAGACCAAGTATTATGAAGAAAGGCTGAAGGAGCTGGGCATGTTTAGATGGTGAGGGGTCTGGAAACCAAGTCCTATGAAGGAAGGTTGAAGGAGCTGGGCATGTTTAGGCTGGAGAGGAGGCGGCTGAGGGGTGATAGGAGCACCACCTTAAAGTCCTTGAAGGGCTGTCATATAGAAGACGGTGTGGAATTTTTTTCTGTGGCCCTAGAAGGTAGGACCAGAACCAGCGGGTTGAAATTAAATCAAAAGAGTTTCCAGCTCAACATTAGGAAGAACTTCCTGACCATTAGAGCGATTCCTCAGTGGAACAGGCTTCCTCAGGAGGTGGTGGGCTCTCCTTCCTTGGAGGTTTTTAAACAGAGGCTAGATGGCCATCTGACAGCAATGAGGATCCTGCAAATTTAGGGGGAGGTGTTTGTGAGTTTCCTGCATTGTGCAGGGGGTTGGACTAGTTGACTCTGGAGGTCCCTTCCAACTCTATGATTCTATGAGTCACTGTTCCTGGCGTTCCCTCTTCCCAATCCAGAGGTGCATCAGGGACAGCGATTCATGAAGGAACGGAAGGAGACAGGCACTTTGCTGGGGTCCTTCTTACAATGTCAGTTTCTCAAAGATGACCTCTTTGACACTTCAGATGAGAAGACGGAGCTCCAAGCGGGAGTGAAACACGCTTGCACCGGGGAAGATAAATCCAAGCGGGCAGCTATGTTGGTCTGAATCAATAGAACAAAGCAGTAGACAAGTTTCACCTTTAAGATCAACTAAGTTTTATTCAGAATGCAAGCTTTCGTGTGCTCTAAGCAGACTTCATCAGACAAAAATGGAATGGAAAGCAGCAGTTCTTAATGTAAGTGGGGAGTGAATTGGTATAAGAACATAAGAGAAGCCATGTTGAATCAGGCCAATGGCCCATCCAGTCCAACACTCTGTGTCACACAGTGGCCTATATATATATATATATATATACACACACACACACACACACACACACCCTGTGGCTAATAGCCACTGATGGACCTCTGCTCCATATTTTTATCTAACCCCCTCTTGAAGCTGGCTATGCTTGTAGTCTTTGGGCAAGAGCAGTAATGGTCCCTTGAACATAAGAGAAGCCATGTTGGATCAGGCCAATGGCCCATCCAGTCCAACACTCTGTGTCACATAAGAACATAAGAGAAGCCATGTTGGATCAGGCCAACGGCCCATCCAGTCCAACACTTTGTGTCACACAGTGGCCAAGAAAAAATATTTTTATATACACACACACACACACACACACACACACTGTGGCTAATAGCCACTGATGGACCTCTGCTCCATATTTTTATCTAACCCCCTCTTGAAGCTGTCTGTGCTTGTAGCCGCCGCCACCTCCTGTGGCAGTGAATTCCACATGTTAATCACCCTTTGGATGAAGAAGTACTTCCTTTTATCCGTTTTAACCTGACTGCTCAGCAATTTCATCGAATGCCCACGAGTTCTTGTATTGTGAGAAAGGGAGAAAAGTATAATCATGGGAATTTTTTTAGCAGATTAAAAGCATCACAAATTGGGGGTCTGTGTTTGTTAGTTAGCGTTGTTAACTGGGCTGAAACAACATTGGAGGGTGATAAAAAGCGGGTGGGTGCCTTACGTGTGAAGGGCCATAAATCTGGGTAACATTCTGGCTTTGTTAGTTTTGGGTTTAAATCGAGGGCATAGTTACTCAAGAGGTTATAACATCATTATAGTTTGCCATTAGAAAAAAAAGGAATACATTAAAATACCGTGGAGGATGGGTTAGTATATATAATAAGAATAAACAGCCAATATCCCTTATTATGTCAATACAACCCCCCCCCCCCCCCATTCCCATGATTCTACATACCAACTCACTGCCCACTTATATTGCTGCTTGCCATTCCATTTTTGTCTGATGAAGTCTGCTTAGAGCACGCGAAAACTTACATTCTGAATAAAACTTAGTTGATCTTAAAGGTGCCACTTATCTACTGCTTTGTTCTCTCACACCTGGGCAGGTTTAAGAAGCTCTCGTCGCAAGGAGAGCGGCAGGCAAACTCCTGGCCTTTCCCTCCGATGTTTTGGCGGTGGGCAGGGAAGGGAACCTGACAAGTTCTGGGCGAGGCCTGCCGAGTTTGCCACAGCTGTGGTTGCAAAATCCACCCCCTGTTCCCCCAAAGGGACAGCAAATTTGCAAGCCGAGGAAAGAAAGCGTTCTCAGCTGGAGCTGATTTTCTGGCTCAGCCAGCCCAGCTGGACCCGCCCTGACAGCCTCCTGCTGTGGGATGTCTGGAGATTGAGAAGAGCCATTTGAGGATCAGCTGCCAGAGTCTCTGGGTTTGGATAGCGGGTCCCTTTCTAGATCTTAGGGGCAACAGGTAAGCAGGGCCCATGAGGGCTGTGGGAAGAGGGAGCAGGGGCTTGGAGATGATGCATTTTGAGAGACTGGGGGATGGTGTATGGCTTGGAGAGGGGCTGTAGCACTGTGGTAGAGCACTTGCTTGGCACACAGAAGGTCTCATGTTCGATCCCTGGCATCTCCAGGGGAAAGGATCAGGGGATGGGAAAGACTTCTGGCTGTGACCTTGGAGAGCGGCTGCCAGTCTGAATAAGGGCTGCGGCTCAGTGGGTAGAACATATGAACATATGAAGCTGCCTTATACTGAATCAGACCTTTGGTCCATCAAAGTCAGTATTGTCTTCTCAGACTGGCAGCGGCTCTCCAGGGTCTCAAGCTGAGGTTTTTCACACCTATTTGCCTGGACCCTTTTTTGGAATGCCGGGGATTGAACCTGGGACCTTCTGCTTCCCAAGCAGATGCTCTACCACTGAGCCACCGTCCCTCCGCTTGGCACATAGAAGGCCCCAGGTTCAATCCTCAGCAGCTCTAGTTAAAAAGTTCAGATAGCAGGTGATGGAAAAGATGTCTGCCTGATATCCTGGGGAGTTGCTGTTAATCTGAGAAGACAATTCTGACTTCGGTGGACCGGTTGTGTGATTCGTTATAAGGCAGCTCCGTGTGTTGATGGATTCTGAAGATTGTGCAGGGGGTTGGGCTAGATGACCCTGGGGACACCTTCCAGCTCTGTGATTTTATAATTCTAAGATCCTGTCACCCCTTTCTTTCCACCCACTCCTGAAATCTAAATGGAACCTCTGTGTTCAGAGGCACTATATCCCTGAATACCAAATACTGGCTATAACTCTGCTTAGTAGACTCATGGTCTGATTTTCGATGGACCGCTTGGTTCAGTGATTCAGAATACGGAAGACGAATTGGTACTCTGGATTGTCCTTCTTCTGATGAACATCTATGCTGGCTAGAGTTCTGGGAAAGCGTTTCACTTGCTAGAGTTCCGGCAAAGAACTCTGGACTAGGTGGAGTTCAGATCTTGAAGAAGAAGATGATATTGGATATATATCCTGCCCTCCACTCCGAATCTCAGAGGCTCAGAGCGTCACAATCTCCTTTACGTCCTCTCCCCCCACAACAGACACCCTGTGAGGTGGGTGGGGCTGGAGAGGGCTCTCACAGCAGCTGCCGTTTCAAGGACAACCTCTGCCAGAGCTATGGCTGACCCAAGGCCATTCTAGCAGGTGCAAGCGGAGGAGTGGGGAATCAAACCCGGTTCCCAAAATGTCAGCACACTTAACCACTACACCAAACTGGCTCTCTTGTGACTGCTCTCAGACTCTGAGATTCGGAGTGGAGGGAGGGATATAAATCCAATATCGAAAGAAAGACTTGGGATTGCCGTGTTGATCCAAAGCAGGGGTGGCTACACTGTGGCTTGGGAGCCACCTGTGGCTCTTTCACCCATCTTGCGCGGCTCTCAAAGCCCCCACCACCCTGTCAGCCAGCATGGAGAAGCCAACGGTCTCTTTAAATCTCTGCTCCAAGCCAAGCCAGCTGGCAGCTTGGAGAATGCCTTTAAAGTTAAAGTTGCTTTCTTTTCACCTCTCCCACTTTTACCCTCTCCATCTATTTTCCTTCCTTCCTTCCTTCCTGTGGCTCTCAAACATCTGATATTCATGTCTTGTGGCTCTCAAACCTCTGATGCTTATTCTATGTGGCTCTTACATTAAGCAAGTTTGGCCACCCCTGTTCTGGAGCAACAGAACAACGTTTGAGCCCAGTGGAACCTTGAAGACCAACAAAGTTCAATTCTGGGTATAACCCAGGGGTGGCCGAAGAGCCACATGAGGCTCTTTCAAACATATTGTGTCTCTTGGTGTAGTGGTTAAGTGTAGAGCCAGTTTGGTGTAGTGGTTAAGTGTGCGGACTCTTATCTGGGAGAACCGGGTTTGATCCCCCACTTCTCCACTTGCACCTGCTAGCATGGCCTTGGGTCAGCCAGAGCTCTGGCAGAGGTTGTCCTTGAAAGGGCAGCTGCTGTGACAGCCCTCTCCAGCCCAACCCACCTCACAGGGTGTCTGTTGTGGGGGAGGAAGGGAAAGGAGATTGGGAGCTGCTCTGAGACTCTTCGGAGTGGAGGGCGGGATATGAATCCAATATCTACTTCTTCTTCTTGGAGCCCCTGTCTCCCTGTTAACCAGCTTTGAGAAGGCATTTGTCTCTTTAGCCAGTGCCTGGGAGAATGCATTTAAAGTTAAGAACATAAGAGAAGCCATGTTGGATCAGGCCAATGGCCCATCCAATCCAACACTCTTTGTCACACAGTGGCCAACCCCCCCCCCCCCCCAAGTGCCATCAGGAGGTTCACAAGTGTGTCTAGAAGCCCTTCCACTTTGCCCCCTCCCCCAAACACCAAGAATACAGAGCATCACTGCCCCAGACAGTTCCAATAATATACTGTGGCTAATAGCCACTGATGGACTCTGCTCCATATTTTTATCCAATCCCCTCTTGAAGCTGGCTATGCTTGTAGCCACTGCCACCTTCTGTGGCAGTGAATTCCACATTAATCACCCTTTGGGTGAAGAAGTACTTCCTTTTATCCATTCTAACCCGACTGCTCAGCAATTTCATTGAATGCACGTGAGTTCTTGTATTGTGAGAAAGGGAGAAAAGGACTTCTTTCGCTACCTTCTCCATCCCATGCATAATCTTGTAAACCTCTATCATGTCACCCCGTTAAAGTTGCTTTCTTTCCACCTCTCCCCCATCTATTTGCTTTCTTTCCACCTAGCCTTCCTTCCAGCACTCGACATTTGACATTCGTGTCTTTGTGACTTTCAAACATCAGATGTCTCGCAGCTCTCTAACCTCTGGGGTTTGTTCTATGTGGCTCTTACGTTAAGCAAGTTTGGCCACCGCTGCTATAAGCTTTCATGTGCATGAATGCTTCTTCAGATACACAGAACAAAATTTTGAGCCCAATGGCACCTTGAAGACCAACACAATTCAGTTCTGGGTATCCGCTTTCCTGTACATGTGCACTTCACTTCTTCAGATACATCTCACCAGATCTCAGAAGTGAAGCAGGGCTGGTACTTGGATGAGAGACTGTCAAGGATGTCTTCACTGGGGAAGGCCATGGCAAACCAGCCCCTTGTACTCACTTGCCTCAAAAGCCCCTTGCTGGGGTCACCATAAGTTGGCTGTATTGAATATCTTCGGTATGTAAGGTCCTGTGGAGAAATTACTAGTGGTATGGAGCTGGGTGTCATCTAGGGTTGCCAAGTCCAACTCAAGAAATATCTGGGGACTTTGGGGGCGGAGCCAGGAGACTTTAGGGGTGGAACTCCCTCCCTTTGGGGGTGGAGTCCCTCCCTTTGGGGAGGGACGGTGGCTCAGTGGTAGAGCATCTGCTTGGGAAGCAGAAGGTCCCAGGTTCAATCCCTGGCATCTCCCAAAAAAGGGTCCAGGCAAGTAGGTGTGAAAAACCTCAGCTTGAGACCCTGGAGAGCCGCTGCCAGTCTGAGAAGACAATACTGACTGTGATGGACCCAGGGTCTGATTCAGTATAAGGCAGCTTCAAATGTTCATATATGTTTATGTTCAACACTCTGTGTCACACAGTGGCCGTAAGAACATAACAGAAGCCATGTTGGATCAGGCCAACAGCCCATCCAGTCCAACACTCTGAAGACAGGCAGCGGAAGATGGAAGGAGGGGGAAACTGAGGGCGGGGCTGTGGTTCAGCGACTCTGCTTCGCACACAGAAGGTGCCAGGTTCAGTCCTCGGCATCTCCGGGGAGAAAGAGGAGGAGGAGGGACGGTGGCTCAGTGGTAGAGCATCTGCTTCGGAAGCAGAAGGTTCAATCCCCGGCATCTCCAAAAAAGGGTCCAGGCAAATAGGTGTGAAAAACCTCAGCTTGAGACCCTGGAATGCCGCTGCCAGTCTGAGAAGACAATACTGACTTCGATGGACTGAGGGTCTGATTCAGTATAAGGCAGCTTCATATGTTCATCTATATGAGCCAGGGGCAAGGGTGTGACAAGCATGGCTGAACTCCAAGAGGAGTTCTGGAAATCACATTTAAAGAGACCTCCTGCCTTTTAAATACCTTCCTTCCGTAGGAAATAATGGAGAACAGGGGCACCTTCTTTGGGAGCTCATAGAATTGAAACTTGGACAGTGTGTTGAGGAGAGGTACTAGATGCTATGCTGTAAATTTGGTACCTCTAACTCAAACAACAGTCCCTCTGGAGCCCCAGATACTTGTGGATCAATCCTTCATTATACCCTATGGGAATCAATCTCCATAGGGTATAATGGAGTGCCCAGAAGCAATTTCCCTCCCCTCCCCCTGCTTTCTAATGACCCTGAAGCGGGGGGAGGGCCTCCAAACCGGGAGATCCCCTGCCCCCACCTAGGGATTGGCGACCCTAGTGTCATCAATATCTGCCTTTGGAAGTCATGCCCATCCCAAAGAAAGTCCAGTTTGTTCCTGCTGAGAAAGGGAACATTGACTCTCAAAAGCTGATCCCCCAAAATCGTGTTGGTCCCCTCAGGTCAGGAGTGGAATTCTAGCAGGAGCTCCTTTGCATATTAGGCCACACACCCCTGATGTAGCCAATCCTCCTGGAGCTTACGGTAGGCTCTGCAAGAAGAGCCCTGAAAGGTCTTGGAGGATTGGCTACATTTAGGGAGGTGTGGCCTAATATGCAAAGCAGCTCCTGCTAGAATTCCACCCCTGCCTAAGGTGCTACTGCACTTGTATCTGGTTAATATATTGGCTGGCTGTGCGTTAGGGTTGCCAATCCCCAGGTGGGGAAGGGGATCCCCTGGTTTAGGGGCCCTTCCCCCACTTCAGTGATATCAGAAAGCAGAGGGGGAGGGAAATATCTGCTGAGCACTCCATTATTCCCTATGGAGACCGATTCCCATCAGATATAATGGAAAATTGATCTAAGGGCATATGGGACTCTGGGGGAGGCTGATTTTTGAGGTAGAGTTACCAGATCTGCAGCACAGCATCCAGTGCCTCTCCTCAAAAGACCCTACAAGTTTCAAAAGGATTGGACCAGGGGGTCCAATTCTGTGAGCCCCCAAAGAAGGTGCCCCCATCCTTCATTATTTCCCATGGAGGGAAGGCATTTGAAAGGTACACAGTTCCTTTAAACATGATGGCCAGAACTCCCTTTGGAGTTCAAATGATGCTTGTCGCAACCTTGCTCCTGGCTGCACCCCCAAGGTCTCTTGACTCCACCCCCAAAGTCCCCAGATATTTTTAGAATTGGATTTGGCAGCCCTACTGTGTGTCATAGGTTCACTTCAGACACCAGGGACTTCCTTTGGGATGGGCACGATCCTGGTTGGTTTCTGGCCTCCAATGTCCCCCTCGTTCCTTGCCTTGTGTGGCGAAACAAGTCTGACATCTGGCATCAGGCCCAATTTGTCATGACTTCCAAACGCAGATTCTGTAACCAGCTGCGGTGCCTTCCTTTCCTGGGATTAAGCCATGGTTACAGATCTCGGCGCTGGGAAAGTGACCGACTGCCTGCCGTGGATGAGCATTGAACAAACCAGGGCCCTGAGCTGGGAGGGAACCGTGATGAAGAATCTCCCAGGGAAAAAAAACCTGCCTTGGTTTGAGAGGGCACCCACATTCGGATGTTGCCACAACCAGGGGTAAAGTCAGTTAGTTTTCAGGGGAGAGAGGGAGAGTGAAAAAGAAGGAAAGGTCCAAGCTTGACAGCTGATTTGAATTGTGTCTGTTCTGTTTATAACATTTGAATCGAGCCTTCGTGTTCATGCATGCACACTGAGCTAAAATGCGCTAAAAATGTGAACTGGCAGACGGGGTGTGAACCGGCAGAGACTGACCAAGAGAGAGATCTTGGGGTCATGATAGATAACTCACTGAAAATGTCAAGACAGTGTGCGATTGCAATAAAAAAGGCCAACACCATGCTGGAAATTATTAGGAAGGGAATTGAAAACAAATCAGCCAGTATCATAATGCCCCTGTATAAATCGATGGTGCGGTCTCATTTGGAATACTGTGTGCAATTCTGGTCACCACACCTCAAAAAGGATATTATAGCATTGGAAAAAGTGCAGAAAACGGCAACTAGAATGATTACAGGCTTGGAATACTTTCTCTATGAAGAAAGGTTAAAACTCTTGGGGCTCTTTAGCTTGGAGAAATGTAGACTGCGGGGTGACATGATATTGGTTTACAAGAGTATGCATGGGACAGAAAAGGTAGAGAAAGAAGTACTGTTCTCCCTTTCTCACAATAGGAGAACTCGTGGGCATTCATTGAAATTGCTGAGCAGTCGGGTTAGAATGGATAAAAGGAAGTACTTCTTCACCCAAACGGTGATTAACATGTGGAATTCACTGGCACAGGAGGTGGCAGCGGCTACAAGCATAGGGGATTGGATTAACATATGGAACAGAGGTCCATCAGTGGCTACTAGCCACAGCGTATTGTTGTAACTTTCTGTCCGGGGCAGTGATGCTCTGTATTCTTGCTGCTTGCGGGGCATAGTGGGAGGTCTCCACTGGTGGACCTCCTGATGGCACTTGGTTTTTTGGCCACTGTGTGACACAGAGTGTTGGACTGGATGGGCCATTGGCCTGATCCAACATGGCTTCTCTTATGTTCTAACCCTAGTTTTAGGGACCCTGGGAAATAGGGTCATCGTCAGCTGCCCTCACTAGTGACATTTCCAGGAGGGGGAGGGACCCTCCAGTCCATCTGCACGTGATAGGAGGGATGCTATGATGTCAGGAGCAGAGAGAATCCAGCTCCCAAGAGGAAAAAAATTGGTGGTCTTTCTTTTAATTCTTTAAGAGTTTGCTGTTCCTTCACTTCCTTTAAGCATGCTGTCATCCTCCAGGTGGGACGGGAAATCATAGAGTTGGAAGGGACCTCCAGGGTCATCCAGTCCAACCCCCTGCACAATGCAGGAAACTCACAAATACCTCCCCCTAAACTCACAGGATCTTCATTGCTGTCAGATGGCCATCTAAGGTAAAGGTAGTCCCCTGGGCAAGCACCAGTTGTTTCCGACTCTGGGGTGATGTTGCTTTCACAGTGTTTTCACGGCAGACTTTTTAACAGGGTGGATTACCATTTCCTTCCCCAGTCATCTACACCTTCCCCCCAGCAAGCTGGGTAATCATTTTACCGACCTTAGAAGGATGGAAGGTTGAGTCAACCTTGAGCCGGCTACCTGAACCCAGCTTCAGCCCGGATCGAACTCAGGTTGTGAGCAGAGCTTAGGACTGCAGTACTACAGCTTTACTACTCTGCAGTAGATGGCCATCTAGACTGTTTAAAAACCTCCAAGGAAGGAGAGCCCACATAAGAACATAAGAGAAGCCATGTTAGATCAGGCCAATGGCCCATCCAGTCCAACATTCTGTGTCACACAGCGGCCAAATAGACACACACACACACACACTGTGGCTAATAGCCACTGATGGATCTGTGTTCCATATTTTTATCTAAACCCCTCTTGAAGGTGGCTATGCTTGTGGCCGCCACCACCTCCTGTGGCAGTGAATTCCACCTGTTAATCACCCTTTGGGTGAAGAAGTACTTCCTTTTATCCGTTTTAACCTGTCTGCTCAGCAATTTCATCGAATGCCCATGAGTTCTTGTATTGTGAGAAAGGGAGAAAAGTACTTCTTTCTCTACTTTCTCCATCCCATGCATTATCTTGTAAACCTCTATCATGTCACCCCTCAGCCCACCACCTCCCGAGGAAGCCTGTTCCACTGAGGAACCGCTCTAACGGTCAGGAAGGTCTTCCTAATGTTGAGCCGGAAACTCTTTTGATTTAATTTCAACCCTTTGGTTCTGGTCCTACCAATGGGTTGAAATTAAATAAAGATAAGGCACAAGGTTTCTCCATGCTACAAAACGCCTCTTGAGTCTCTGTTATACAAAGTTATAAAGCATCCTTGCAACCCGGTAAAGTTATGCAAAATCAATTGCTTGCAGAGATGTGGACCATTCAGGTTTTTTTCACTTTCAAATCAATTGCCAATGAAGCCTATGACAGCTGTAGAGGATTTAAATAAGCTTCCTGATGCTGTGCATATAAATAAGGGATTCAGAATACATACAGTTTGGTGTAGTGTAGTGGTTAAGTGTGCGGACTCTTATCTGGGAGAACCGGGTTTGATTCCTCACTCCTCCACTTGCACTTGCTGGAATGGCCTTGGGTCAGCCATAGCTCTGGCAGAGGCTGTCCTTGAAAGGGCAGCTGCTGTGAGAGCCCTCTCAACCCCACCCACCTCACAGGGTGTCTGTTGTGTGGGAGGAAGGAAAAAGAGATTGTAGGCCATTCTGAGACTCTGTCCTTGAAAGGGCAGCTTTCTGTGAGAGCTCTCTCAAGCCCACCTACCTAACAGGGTGTCTGTTGTGGGGGGGGGGGAGAAAACAAAGGAGATTGTGAGCCACTCTGAGATTCAGATTGAAGGGTGGGATATAAATCCAGTATCATCATATGAACCCTTCCGGGCTCTGAGGTGTGCTGCTCAACATTTCCTCATAGTCCCTGGTCCTAAGGACACCCAGCTGGCTTCAATGAGGGCCAGGGCCTTTTCGGTACTGGTCCCTGCCTGGTGGAATGAGCTCCCGCTGGAGATCTGGGCCCTGCGGGACTTACCAAGGCTTAGCGGGGCCTGTAAAACGGTGCTCTTCCGCCAGGCTATTAATTAATCCAGCGGCCGTCCTTGGAAGTCATCTGTTCCCCCAGCATTTCACCATTATGGTGTTACGTTATGTTACTGGCCATCCGCAGCATGCTGTTTACCGCCTATGTCTGTAAGACTGTTTACTGTGCTGCTCCTGTTTTGTAATGTCTGTTTTGATGATATTATTTCAACTCTTGTTTTATTGTTGTAAGCTTCCCTGGGCCCGCTTGCGGGATATAAATCTAAAAATGGAATTACAATGACAATTAAGTCATCACCATCACCTTGAAATCCAGAGCACGGGGACCCGGTGAAGTTGCTATTGACGTTTGTGGACTAAGCAGCTTGTTTTGGTAGAGAAAGCCCCACAGGAACTCATTTGCCTATTAGGCAGGGCTCTTTTTCTAGCAGAAGCTCCTCTGCATATTAGGCCACGCTCCCCCCCTGATGTAGCCAATCCTCCTGGAGCTTACAGTAGGCCCCGTACGAAGAACCCTGTAAGCTCCAGGAGGATTGGCTGCAGCAGGGGGCGTGGCCTAATATGCACTCCTGCTACAAAAAGAGCCCTGATTATTAGGCCACACTTCCTGACGCCAAGCCAGTAGGGTGGCCAAGTCCAAGTCAAGAAATATCTGGGGACTTTGGGGGTGGAGCCAGATTTTGGGGGTGGAGCCATGAGACATTGGGGGCGGAGCCAGGAACAAGGGTGCGACGAGCATAATTGAACTTCGGATTTTGTATAACAGAGACTCGAGTGGTGTTTTGTAGCAAGGAGCCTTGTGGTTCGCCTCCCTTTCTACTAGCTGCGGGACTCTCTGGCGATTGCAGAATTCCAGGGACGGAATTCTAGCAGAAGCTGCTTTGCATGTTAGGCCACACCCCCTTGATGTAGCCAATCCTCCGAGAGTTTACAAAAAAGAGCCTTGTAAGGTCCTGGAGGATTGGCTACATCAGGGGGTGTGGCCTGATATGCAAAGGCGCTCCTGCTAGAATTCCACCCCTGCAGAAATCAGTTCTCCTAGAGAAAAGGGATGCTTTGGAGCAGGGGTCATTTTGTAGAAAAAAGAGGTGCCCGAGCTCATTAGCACATTTTATTTGCATAGCTCATTTGCATATGCCACACACCCCTGACATCATCAGAAGGCGTACTAAATTAAATCAGCTCAGCCTCTACCTCCAAAGGCTTCTTGAATTATTATTGTCACAATAAAATCTGACTCTCATCATGCTTTGTAGATTACTTTCTCCTTATGTGGCCACAGCGGCATGAGGAAGATTTCCATCTGAAGAAGACTGTAGATTTATACCCTTCCCTTCTCTCTGAATCAGAGTCTCAGAGCAGGTCACCATCTCCTTTATCCTTCCCCCCACAACAGACACTCTGTGAGGGCTGAGAGAGCTCTCCCAAAAGCTGCCCTTTCCAGGACAACTCTTGCGAGAGCTATGGCTGACCTAAGGCAAGTTCAGCAGCTGCTTTATATGTTTTGGTTCCCGTTTTTTTTGTGGGGGGAAATATTAGAATGTTTGTCCAGCCTTAAAGTTCAGAAAGATTCTCACAGGGGGTTTGAACCACTTAGCCCAGAAGCAAGTATTTTTTTTCGGGGGGGAGGGTAAGAAAGAAAGCACAATAAAATTTGAAGGTTCTGGAGTGCCACTGCCACTCCTGTGAGCTCCTGCCCAAAATGAGGTCTGCTTTGGAGGGTTGACTCTAGGGCATTGTGCCCCCCGAGGTCCCTGCTCTCCTCAGGCTCCACCTACAAATCTCTAGGAGTTTTCTCGCCTGGAGCTGGCAACCCGGCCCCTGTTGGTAGCCAGGGGGACCTAGCTTCCCGTCACTCAGAGCTGGGCAGGGCCTGCTTGTGGGTTTTTAAACTGAACTTTTCCTCTTCACTTTGAGCCAGTTTGGTGTAGTGGTTAAGCGCGCGGACTCTTCTCTGGGAGAACCGGGTTTGATTCCCCACTTCTCCACTTGCACCTGCTGGAATGGCCTTGGGTCAGCCATGGCTGTTGCAGAGCTATCCTTAAAAGGGCAGCTTCTGAGAGAGCTCTCTCAGCCCCACCCACCTCACGGGGGGGTCTGTTGTGGGGAAAGAAGATAAAGGAGATTGTGAGCCACACTGAGATTCAGAGTGAAGGGCAGTGTATAAATCCAATTTCTTCTTCTTCTTCCTTCGAAAAAAGGGCTTTCATTATTTAACTGAAAACTGTACATTACGCCTCATTTTGGAAAAGTGGTCAGCTTAGCACCATAGTCATAGTGTAGTGGGTCAGAGTGCCAGTCAGGCAAGACCTGGGTTCAAATCCACACAGCCATGATACTCTTACGGCCAGCCGCACAGCCTACCTCACAAGGTTGCTGTGTGGAGAACCACGTGCTGAGCTCCGTGGGTGGAACCGTTTTAGAAATGATCTCTGCGTAGGCTGTGAGACAGGGGAGTGGTGAGATAAAAAGGTCGCAAATGGATAGCTGTGGTGAAACCATGCTCCTGGGCATTGGCTGTGGCCCCGTTTTGGCTACAACCCCGTGATAGAAGAAGATATTGGATTTATATCTTGCCCTCCACCCTGAATCTCAGTGTCTTAAAGCAGCTCACAATCTCCTTTATCTTCCTGCCCCACAATAGACACCCTGTGAGGTGGGTGGGGCTGGAGAGGGCTCTCACAGCAGCTGCCCTTTCAAGGACAACCTCTGCCAGAGCTATGGCTGACCCAAGGCCATCCCAGCAGATGCAAGTGGAGGAGTGGGGAATCAAACCCAGTTCTTCCAGATAAGAGTCCGCACACTTAACCGCTACACCAAACAGGAGTGGAATTCTGGCAAACGAGAACTCAGACTTGAGTAACGTTTAAGAAGGCAAAGGGGGAGGGGGGACAAATCAAGATGCAACAGAGACAGGGATGAACTGGGGGGGGGGCAGGGCTGGATTAACAATTAGGCCAGGTAGGCGCTGGCCTATGGGCTCCCCTGCCTTTAGGGGCCCCGGGCCAGCTTTCCCCCTACTTGCAGCCCTCCCAGCTACTGAGTCACTCTTTTACTGATTTGCCAGGTGAGGCTGCTGCTGGCATTGTCACCAAGTTTGCCTCTCTCTGCCTCTCCCTGGCAGCTTGTCCAAGGGGCTTTTGAGAAGGGGCCTGCAGGCTGCAGTGGGGGCCATGGGTGGTGGGGTGGGAACTAGGGTTGCCAATCCCCAGGTGGGGGCAGGGGATCCCGCGGTTTGGAGGCCCTCCCCCCGCCTCAGGGTCATCAGAAAGCGGGGGGAGGGGAGGGAAATATCTGCTGGGAACTCTTATTCCCTATGGAGATGTATTCCCATAGGCAATAATGGAGAATGGATCCGCGGATATCTGGAGCTCCGGGAGGACTGTTTTTTGAGGTAGAGGCCTCAAATTTGCAGCGTAGCATCTGGTGCCTCTTCCCAAAATACCCCCAAGTTTCAAAAAGATTGGACCAGAGGGTCTAATTCTATGTGCCCCAAGTGAAGGTGCCCCTATCCTGCATTATTTCCTATGGAAGGAAGGCATTTAAAAGGTGTTCAGTCCCTTGAAATGTGATGGCCAGAACTCCCTTTGGAGTTCAATTGTGCTTGTCACAACCTTGCTCCTGGCTCCACCCCCAAAGTCTCCTGGCTCCACCCCCAAAGTCCCCAAATGTTTCTTGAATTGGACTTGGCAACCCTAGCGGGAACTCAGACTCTGAGATAATTTGCAGGGGGGGCCCACAAAATTTTGACTGCATAGGGACCTCCACAGGGTTTAATCTGGCACTGCTGTAGGGGGTAGGGGGGGACGGAAGACAGAAGAAACTCTGGCCTACCCCAAGGACAGTGAGAGCCCCGCAGCTGTGCCCAAGCATTGCAGTTTTAAATAGTAGAATGTGCAGGGCTGAAGTCAGCCTCTCTCTGTGCCGTTCTGTTTTTTAAGCCTCTCGTAGTGGAAGAAGGTGCTTTCCTCCGCACTTGTTCAGCCTGTACCTTTCCCAGTTCTGCAGGCAATTTGCTCACCTATCTTGACTCAGAGACCGGGGGTAGAGAGTGATGTTGCAACGGAAATCGCAGAGACTCACTGCGTCCAAGGAAACAGCAGGGTAAAAGTCACAGCTCTGTTTCTGGTGTTTAAGATACTGGAATAAGGCCCGTAAAGCAAACAAGAGGAGCCCAAGTGGGCAGCCTCAGATTTGGGGCATTTTGACTGGCATGTCGTAGTCCCAAGACGACGCGCCCGAGTGCATCAAGGTGTGTCAAAGAGGCTGCCTGGGAGTGGCAGGTGTAGGCGGAGGAGAGAGAGGTGGTGGGTGGGAGAACCTCCCCTTTGGGCAGGCTGCAGACGAAAACAAGGGCAGAGCATTACTGGGGCCAGGTGCACAGATGGCTTAAAGCAGGGGTGGCCAAACTGCTTTAAGCCACATGCGGCTCTTTCACGCATATTGTGCGGCTCTTGAAGCCCCCACCACCCCGTCAGCCGGCTTGAAGAAGGCATTTCTCTCTTTAAATCGCTTCTCCAAACCAAGTCAGCCAGCAGCTTGGAGAATGCATTTAAAGTCAAAGTTGCTTTCTTTCCACCTCTCCCTCCCCCATCTATTTGCAGCGAGCGCTCAGACTCTGAGATAATTTGCCAGGGGGCCCCCAAGATTTCGACTGCCTAGGGGCCTCCACAGGGTTTAATCTGGCACTGCCTTCCTTCCTTCCTTCCTTCCTTCCTTCCTTCCTTCCTTCCTTCCTTCCTTCCTTCCTTCCTTCCTTCCCTTGCAGCTCTCAAACATCCAACATTCATGTTTTGCGGCTCTCAAACACCTGACATTTAGTGTATGTGGGTCTTATGCAGGCCTCGGATTCAGCAGGAACTCACAGCAGTGCAGGTCCTGCACCTTTCTAATGGTTCCCCTTCTTCCTCCCTACCTACCTTGTCCATTGAATAGTAGGTGCAGCTGCATAACAATCCCTGGATTAGGAGAGCGGGCAGCCAGCCACCAGGAGCTTTGCCACACACCCAGCAGCCCTCATTAACCTCTGGAGAAGCCCACACCACCCTTTCTCCACTTCTTATGTGATTTTGGCCAGCGGGTGGTTTGTTGGCTTTTTGACAGGGGGGGGGGGGCAGAAGAGCCCCAGTCGAGCGAGGCCTGCTTGGGCTGGCTGGATCTCTAGCCATCCCAAGCAGGCCTTGCTCGCCCAGGGCTCTCCTTTCTTGCTTCACGTTGCTTTTGGCTGGGGGGGCGGTGGCTAGGGTTAGAGCATAACTCATATGCTAATGAAACAAAGCAGTAGACAAGTGCACCTTTAAGACTAAGTTTTATTCAGAATGTAAGTTTTCGTATGCTCTTAAGCAGACTTCATCAGACAAAATGGGAATGGCAAGCAGCGATTCTTAATATAAGTGGGCAGTGAGTTGGTACGTAGCATCATGGGAATGTTTTGAGCAGATTAAAAGAATCACAAATAGGGATCTGTGTGTTGTTAGTGTTAGGACAAAGCAGGGCTGAAACAATACTGGAGGGTGATAAAAAGCAGACTGCTGTTGTAGGTGCAAAGTGCCATAAATCTAGGTGACATTCTGGCTCTGTTAGTTTAAATAAAACTTAGTTGGTCTTAAAGGTGCACTTGTCTACGGCTTTGTTCTATTGCTTCAGACCAACACGGCTGCCTACTGGGATCTCTCACATGCTAATGGGTTATGCTAATGAGCTCCGCCACCTATTTTTCTACAAAATGACCCCTGGTCTTAACGTTAAGCAAGTTTGCCACTCCTGGTCCGTCTGGTCTCTGGCCTTTCTAGAGTTACCATGCCCGCCCTGGCCATAGGTAGGGGCCAGGGAGGGCAGGTGTCCAGCTTCAAGTTGGGAAACTTCTGAAGATTCGGGGAGGAACCTGAGAGAACAGGAACCTCATTGTGGTACTATACCGTAGAGTCTACCTCCAAAGCATCCATTTTCTCCTGGGGAGACAATCTCTGCAGTATGGAGATGAGCTGCAATTCGGGGAATCCCCAGGTCCCACCTGTAGGCTGGCATAGGGATTGCCAAATCCAATTCAAGAAATATCTGGGGTTTTTGGGGGTGGAGCCAGGAGACCTTGGGCATGGAGCCAGGAGCAAGGCTGTGACAAGCATCATTGAACTCCAAAGGGAGTTCTGGCCATCACATTTAAAAGGACTTGCACACCTTTTAAATGTCTTCCCTCCATTGGAAAGAATGAAGGATAGGGGCAGCTTCTTTGGGGCTCATAGAATTGGACCCCCCCCCCCAAGTCGTCTCCTTTTGAAACTTGGAGGGTATTCTGAGGAGAGGCACCAAATGCTATGCTGCAAATCTGGTGCCTTTACCTCAAAAAAACAGTCCTCACAGAGCCCCAGATACCCGTTGATCAATTCTCCATTATACCTATGGGAATTGGTCTCCATAGGGAATAATGGAGTGCCCAGCAGACATTTCCCTCTTTCCTTGCTTTCTGATGACTCTAAAGTGGGGGGAGAACCTTCAAACCTGGGGATCCCCTGCTCCCAACTGGGGATTAGCAAACACTAGAAATAAACCACTTTTTATGTTGCAAATAAATGCTTAAGCAATTTCCTTCATAATGATGCAATTATATTATTATCATCACAAACCAAAATTCATTAAATGTCTATAGAAAAATCAAAAAGTTATTTCACACCACTCTTGTAAGGTAGTGCTTTCAGAATCTGAATGTTATTTCACATCACTCTTGTAAGGTAGTACTTTCAAAATCAGAATGTTATTTCACATCACTCTTGTAAGGTAGTACTTTACAGTCCACCGTCTCAGTTCTCCTTTGCTTGAAAGACGTAGACAGTACCACGCATGTATATGATTCCTCCTATGGGTAGCAGACCGAAGTCTGACAGGTACGGCAGCTACACAGGTCCTAGGTTCAGTTCTGTGTTTCGTTCACCTTCCACTGGCCGCTTTCTTTTAGCTTTGGAACCCCTGCTAAAGGCGATTGCTCACACATTACAATACAATGTTACTTTGCAGTTTAGAATCATAGAATTGGAAAGGACCTCTAGGGTCATCTAGTCCAACCCCCTGCACAATGCAGGAAACTCACAAACACCTCCCCCTAAATTCACAGGATCTTCATCGCTGTCAGATGGCCATCTAGCCTCTTTAAAAACCTCCAAGGAAGGAGAGCCCACCACCTCCCGAGGGAGCCTGTTCCATTGAGGAATCGCTCTAACGGTCAGGAAGTTCTTCCTAACGTTGAGCTGGAAACTCTTTTGATTTAATTTCAACCTGTTGGTTCTGGTCCTATCTTCCAGGGCCACAGAAAACAATTCCGCCTGGTCCAATCCTTTTGAAACTTGGGGGGCACTTTGGGGAGAGGCACTAGATACTATACTGAAAATTTGGTGCCTCTACCTCAAAAAACAGCTCCCACAGAGCCCCCAAAACCTCCATATCAATTCCCCATTATATCCTATGAGAATTGATCTCCACATAGGGAATAATGAAGTGCCCAGCAGACGTTTCCTCCCCCCCTCAACCCCGTTTCTGGCGACTCTGAAGCGAGGGATTGGCCTCTCTACTCATGAGTTGCTGCCAGCTTCTCTAGGGTGGCCAGACCGTCCCGGTCTCCCGGGACTTTCCCGGTTCTGGCCCCCAATTCCCGGCTCCCGGGCTGGGTATACCGGGACCATTAAGAGGTCCCGGTTTAGCCAGCCAGAGAGCCGGGGGCCGCGCGCCCGGGCGGGGAAGGCGGCGAGGGAGGGAGGGAGCGACCCTGCGCGTGCGCAGATCGCCCTGCGCACGCGCAGGGACGCTCCATCCCTCACTCGCCGCCTTCCCCGCCCGCGCACGGGGCCCGGCGGTGGCGGCGGAGGCCCGGGAGGGCGTCGGAAAGGCCCGCGGTGGTCGCTGGAGGCCCTCCAGCGACCCCCGCGGGCCTTTCCGACGCTTCCCGGGGCTCGAAACCCCCACCCCCCGTCCTCCTCCGCCCGGGAGGGCGTCGGAAAGGCCCGCGGGGGTCGCTGGAGGCCCTCCAGCGACCCCCGCGGGCCTTTCCGACGCTTCCCGGGGCTCGAAACCCCCACCCCCCGTCCTCCTCCGCCCCGGAG